>NC_044909.1:43125075-43157575 GCF_001633185.2 Quercus lobata
GTTTCATCACCTCCTCCTTGACCGCGTCAGCATGCTCTTTCGACGGGCGCCGATGGGGTTGCTTCTTGGGCGTAATGGATGGATTAACGTTAAGGTGGTGGCATATGAAGTCCGGATCGACCCCCGGGGCCTTGTAAGCATGCCATGCAAACACGTCCACATTTTCCCTTAGAAAATCAATTAACATTTCTTTCTCTTGGGGAGGTAGCTCCGAGCCGACTTGAAAGAATCTTTCCGGATCAATGCCCATAAGAACTTTTTCCAAATCCTCGCCATTTGCCTTCTCGGTTGATCCCCCACCAATCATGGTCGGGGTTGTTAATTGCTATAAGCTGTTCTCGGTAAAGGTTGAGGGCTCGGCACTCGGCTGTCACGAGATGGCGGACACCATGCATTGTCGAGCCATGGCTTGATCTCCTATAACTTTTTTGACCCGACCCTCTGACGGGTACTTCATTTTCTGGTGCAGGGTAGAGGAAACAACCCCTAGGGCATGAAGCCAAGGCCTAGCTACAATGGTTGTGTAGGGCGAGTATGCGTCCACCACTATGAAGTCCACCTCCACTATGTCCGAGCCTGTTTGTATGGGCAGTCTAATCTGGCCTTTCAGAGTAACGATTTTCCCTTCAAAGCTTACCAAAGGAGAGTCGTATGCCGTCAAGTCTTCGGGTTTCAGATTCAGCCCCTTGTATAGGTCGGGGTACATTACTTCCACAGCACTGCCCTGATCGACTAACACTCTCTTCACATCATATCCCCCAATCCTGAGCGTGATGACTAAAGCATCATCGTGGGTTGGATAGTTCCGACCTTATCCTCATCCGAGAATGCCAGCATGGGTGAGGCCATCCTCTTAGCCTTTTTAGACTCTCGGTCGTCAACCTCAGTGGGAAGTCGGGCTACCGACATTACTTTAGAAGGATGAGAACCGGTCCTTCTTGGAGTGGCAAGAATGACATTTATCATGCTTATAGGCGGTCTCAAGGTGTCCCGTCGTGTCTCAACGTTCTTCTGTTCTTGTCGGCCATTAGAATGATGCAAGAGGTGACTTAATTTTCCCTCTTGGACCAGCTGGTCCAAGTGGTTTTTCAGGTTTCTGCAGTCTTCGGTGGTGTGCCCCGATTCTTGGTGGTATTGACAGTATAGGTTCTGGTTGCGTTTTGTGGGGTCACCTGCCATCCTATTTGGCCATTTGAAGAATGGTACGTTCCTGATTTTCTCCAAAATCTGATGTAATGGATCTCAGAACACAGTGTAGACTGTTCGCGCACCGGCAGATCCAGGTTGCTCCGTGTAGTCTCTTCTTGGTTGGTTGTTGTTGCTAAATCGATCCGACCTAAAGTCCCTCATCTCCTAAAGGACAACCTTCACTTTACCCTTACCCACTTGTTGGTCCTCTTCAACCCTCATGTACTTGTCGATTCAGTCCATGAGTTGGTGCAGGCTGGTGACCGGTTTCCTCGTCAGGGATTTCCTTAAACCGTGCTCGGTCGGCAGGCCTTTCTTGAAGGTACTAATGACAACGTCATCATAATTGTCTTCTATCTCATTATACATCTCCTAATACCTATCTGAGTAGGCCTTTAGGGTCTCCCCTTCTCGCATGGATAAGGATAGAAGGGAATCCAAGGGTCGAGGAACCCTGCTGCTAATGATGAAGCGAGAGCTAAAGGCCTGAGTTAGCTGCTTAAAGGAATTTATGGAGTTTGGCTTGAGGCCGTCAAACCATCTCATTGCCATGGGTCCCAAACTAGATGGAAATACTTTGCACATCAAAACTTCGTCTTTGGAATGGGTGGCCATCCTCTAGTTGAACTGACTTACGTGCTCTATAGGGTCCGTCCGACCGTTATATATGGTGAAGGTAGGTTGATAGAACCGCCGAGGAAGTTCAGCCCCTCTATCTTGTGTGTGAAGGGTGACTGGGAGATTCGGTCTAGGGCTTTGCTCATGGCGTCGTTTACTAGGCCCTTGTAGGATGGACTTCTATGACTGCGTTTGTGAGGTTACTCTTCCTTATAGAAGAAGGTTTCACTTGGTGGAGTTCTCGACCTTTTGTATTCGTTGTCCTCTTCATCGCTGGTGTCCAGGCTGGAGGAGGGATGCCTTCGCTGTGCTCGACGCAACTTCCTCTTCAGGTCATCAATTTCTTGTTGTAGAGCTCTATTATCATCCCGCTTTTGGGATGCATGACCTTTCCCCTTTGAGCGGCTTCTGCTCGTATGGGAGGTATGTACACTACCTTCTCGTCGCTTGTCTTGATCTCTTTCCCGTTCGAGGTTAAGAAAGTTGTCCTGCCGTTGGGAGTCTGCAAGCTCTGTTCGGGGTCGACCTGATCCTTCCATATTTAACCGTTGCACTTGCTGAGGCACAAGTTCTTTCCCACAGACGGCGCCAATTGTAGGGTCACAATTCGGGGCCCAAGCCCAAAAGGTAAAGGGTCTTAGTCCAAGAAGCCCAGAAACAATGAATTTGTAGAGAGTGGGTTGTAGAACTAGGTCTTAGCAAATTGGACAGCAGTTAATATTAGGCTATACAACAGTTGAACACAAGTAAAACATGTTAGTATCCATAGATCCTCAGTCCGAGGAGATAAAATGAATGTATGTCGGTCACTATTTGAAGATTACGGTTGTTTGTGCTACTACTGTATTCTCTCTTCTTTTTCCGCCCCATTTCCTCATGGGGACTCCTTTTCTTATATAGTCTTCTTGAAGCCATCGTAACCTTACACTTTTTGATCATCTGGACCCCTACTTGAGTGCTTGTCCCATCAGACACCCTTTTTTAGCCTTCTGTGAGTTGTGGTGGCCAAGGCAGCACTATTCACAGGTCCTCTCCACATTAATGCGGCCAGAAAAGTAGCTGCAACGCATTTAATGCGGTAGCAACAGCCTCTCCTTGGATAACTTTCGTTTCCTTCTTTCCTACGAGTCTGTGGAACGCATCCCTACTGCTAATGTTTGTCGGGGTGGGTCCTTCTAGTAGACAGAGTGCATATTTGAGCCATACTCATCATGTCCGAGGAGGCATTCCTCCTCGGACCGTCCTTCAAATGCCTCCCTATCCACGAGAGCTGGGTTGGAAATCCTTTAGGGCATCCACTTCCTCTCCTCAGACATTGCTAATTCTCCCGGATGGGGCCCAAGGCCCATTACATGATTTTGGGCCTTTGCCCCTACATTGATTAATTGCTGATTTAATTTTTATACATTTTTAATATAATTTCATAGCGAGCCTATGATGAGTTGGCTGATATAAATACTACTGACTAAATGAATTTTAATGGCTTAATGTATATAGCAATATTCCTTGTCAAATATATTTCCTTATAAAGCGTTTTCTTTTCATATGCTTTGATGACCTTTTTAAAAAACAAAAATGTATATGTGTGTAGCTCCCTTTTGGAGACTTGAACCCCGGCTAATTTCATAGCGAGCCTATGATGAGTTGGCTGATATAAATACTACTAACTAAATGAATTTTAATGGCTTAATGTATATAGCAATATTCCTTGTCAAATATATTTCCTTTAAAGTGTTTTCTTTTCATATGCTTTGATGACCTTTAAAAAAAAAAAAAATGTATATGTGTGTAGCTCCCTTTTGGAGACTTGAACCCTGGCCCTACTCCTCCACAACCCACAAGCACTTATACTTGTGGAGTGACCATCGCACCAAGGGAATGAGATTCAATTGGTGCTAAAAAATTAAAACATAATTGAAACTCTAGCGCCGTAGTAAGTGATATGATGCCTGTGAAGTTTACCACATAATGTCTCAACTCTCAAGGATCTTCTCGATTAATTTGCTTTTATTCTTTTATGCCATTAACTTATCCTTTTTGTGGTACATGGTATTTATAATGCAAATCCCCAACTTTGCTTTTCTTTTTTTGAAGGGGGGGGGGGGGACTTGCCACTTTACACTCTTTATAGGGGGAAAAAAAAGAAAAACCAAAGACAATAACATTCACACACGTATATACAGGTAAAGGTAGAGTTCATGAGAGACATACATTACAATAATAAAAATTGAAATGAAAGGATTATGCCAAAACAATGATCAAGTATAAGCTTACATCATTATGCCTTCATTAGCAAAAACATACAACTTTTCAAGCACCTTCCTTGCATCATGGTGAGTGACAGAGAAAGCATCACAAAAACCAATTGAATAGTAGAAGTCCACTTCACTTGTTGTCCCTATAACCAGAAGTTTTTTTACACATGGGAGGAAGGAGGTTAAGCAAGATCAATAGCTTCTGAGAGATTATATTTGAAAAACAAAGGCCAATGGCGACATACTCCAGTATCATTTCAATGCCATTGAGAGTAATTATTCAGTGGTGACTTGTACACATCCTCCAACACCATGACAAACTGTGCACACTTAGTTCTCTGTTGAAAAATAATCATTGCTTCTACTGAGAACTATCTTGACTAGCAGCTATTGTTGGCAATGGCATTGACAGTGATTTTCCATATTTCCATTTGACATAACATACTCAAACCTACTACATTTTCCAAAAGGAAACAATTCACGGAATTCATTATTTGGGAAGCCAATTCAAGTTGATATCTTTTTCTGCCACCAATACTTCAAGATTGGATAGGAATTCCTTGATAGGATCCCATAACTTGGCCCTCTCTTCATCACATACCACAAGCTTTAATTGCTTAAGATCCATTATTGATTCTGGAAACTGAGTACGCAATCTCAAGCACCCTTTCATGTTGAGTTCTTTTAAATTACACATCTCACCAATGTGTTTTGGCAACTTCATAATGCTTAGGCAGTCAGATATGTCTAGAATGCTTAACTTATGGAGGGTTCTGATTGAATTTGGGAGCTCTGACAAATCAGTACATGACCTAAGCCTTAGCACTTCTAAATTCACCAACTTTCCAATTTCTTCTGGCAATGCAAACAACTTATGACAATTGGTGATGTTGAGTTTTTTGAGGTGGACAATATCACATAGCCTAACAGGCAATCCCTCCAGATCATTGCAATAATCAATGTTTATCTCCGTCAAATTTGGCAATGCATTTGAAACCTGAATTGTACAATTCTCAAAAGCCTCACCAATATTACACATAAACAAGGATATTTTCTTCAAACTCGTCAATGGTACAAGGGTATTGCAAAATGAAGAAATTGAAACCTTCTCTAATCTGATTCTCTTTAAATTGGGCAGAGACTCGAGCAATTGAAAATTGCTTATTTTGGAATGAAAGAAACCATAATTACTGACTATCAAAACCTTGAGTTTATCCATTTTCTCCACAAACTCAGGTAAGGTGTAATTATTTGTATGAAAATTCAGAACTAGAACCTCAACTTCAGATCCTTGAATGTTGCACCAACTCGACGAGAATAATTCATCTACGAAAAGAATGTTATACAGTGTGACAAGCCATCAATATATGAAAATTGCATATTGTGTATGTATGTATCGTTGATAGAGAGAAAATGTGCCAACCTGTTGAGATAGATAATAGGCGAGCACTAATGAGTTGTTGTTTTTGTTCCGTCCACCACTTTGGTAGATTGTTTCCACTTATGTTAATAATCAGTCTTGACCTTTGTCCTATAGACTCCCGGCTGCTCTGATGCATAGCAAGCTCTCTAAGAATATCATGTTGTGTGACGAAGTCTTCATTATAATAGCTTTTGACCTCACTTGCATCTTTCCTAATTAATGGGCAAAATTAAAAGCTTAGAACACATTAAAATTCTTCAATCTTCACACATAAAAAATATATATTTCATTATTATCCAACAAAACTAATAAAATAATGACACAACCAAGAAAAATCAACATTATTTGTTTCTATCTACGACAAATGAATTCCGATGTCTGCTTGACAAGCAGCAAAAGGGTATAGACTAATAAAAGTTGAAACCCCCCTCTTTTCAAGTAGTTGGAATCTCTAGTTTGGCTTCACTTTCCTTCTTTCTAGCTCTTTGTAGCAATCACATCTATGATGGTAAAAAAAAATTCCTAAATTGGCCAGAAGTAAAATAAACCATAATAACATATTATTAATTGCCATCATTAGTTAATTAAACCACATGACATGATAAAATATTTGGACCTATCAGCCTATGGCTGGGTATAAAGTTAGAGCATATTACTACTAGCAACTAGCAATAATCATATGAAGAGATCACACTACAAGAAAATCATATTATCAAAACAATAAGTGAGCATACCCTGCCATCACAAGTCTAGCCAAATTCCGATTAGTGAGTTCTTCCATAATGGCAATTGCATGGATGCCATCTTCATCTAGTTCATATAATTCTGCCCACATATCGATGAGGGCAACAGCAGGGATCCTTTGGTCTTCAGGAAATGAACCAAGGTCCATGAAACAGTTTTTGATGTTGACCTTGTGATCTGGAAATTCTAAACTCTTTTGAAGATTATCAAGCAACTCAGTATCAGAATTGAAAAAAAATTGACCATCAGACCAATTCATTAGTCTACTGTGCCATACTTCTGCCTTTTGCCTACACAGTGAGCCACCAATCACTTTAAGGACCAGTGGGAACCCTGCACATCCTCTTACTATCTGCAATTAAAGGAACTAAATAAACTTAGTTATTGTTTGGAGGTTACAGGGTAAGTTTTTGCAAAAAATAGAATGATCATAAGGGAATAAAATGGAATGGAATGTATTTAAGTAAGGGAAATTAATGGAAAAGAAAGTAATGGAATGGAATTAAGTAACTTTGATTAGATGTTTTAAAATAAAGGAATGAAAATAAATGAAAATGAATGGAATGTAAATAATTTTGTTTGCAAGTAACATAGAGGGAATGAAATGAAATCATTTTATAACAATATTACTATTATACTACTATTTTAAAATAAATGGTTGACTATATAGGGGTATTTTGGGAGTTTTATTAAAAAATTTATTAAATCTAATTTTATTCCCTCACATTCCCCCAAATTTTGGGGGAAATGAAAATTTTAGATTTTAAGGGAATAGAGTGAAATAAGTATTCCTTCTTATCCATTCTATTCACTCCCAATTAGCCTTTGTTTGGGAGGAAGGAATGGAATGTAATGGAAATGAAATGAATAAAGATAATAATTTTAAAATATCTTTCCCTTCTCTTGTTTGGGAGTTTTAATAGAAGAAATGGAAAGTTCATTCCATTGTTTGAGGGTTTAAGTAAGAGGAAATGGAATAAGTAGGAGGGAACACTCATTCTTCATAATTCCCTTAAAACCTTAAATTTTCATTCTCCCGAAATTGGGAGGAATGGGAGGGAATGAAATTAGATTTAATAAATTTTTTACTAAAACTCCCAAAATACCCATATATATTCAACATTTTATTTTAAAATAGGGGTCTAATAGTAATATTGTTATAAAATGATTCCATTCATTTCCCTCTATGTTACTCCAAAACAAAATTACATACATTCTATTTATTTGAATTCCTTTATTTTAAAATATTCAAACAAAGCTATTTAATTCCATTTCATTTCTTTCTCTTCCTTTATTATCATTCCATTTTATTCCATTCCCTCATGAACTCCCAAACGTAGTCTTAAACTCCCACAAAGGACACTTCCAAACAAGGGAAGAAAAGAATATTTTAAAATTATTCTTTTCATTCATTTCCATTCCATTCTCAAAGCTAATTGTTTGGAAATTTGAAAACATTGTTTGGTGACAAATTTTTTTCCCTTTCTTGTTAGTCTAGTTCCGGAGACAGTTGGGTTATTGGAAAACAAACAAGCAATGAAGGAAAGCTTAAATGTATGTGTAGTCGTGTATGTATGGCAACATAATTTTGAGTGGTACATGAGGTATTATGTACTTAAAAGAAGAAGAAGAAGAAGGGAGAGAATGTATATATCTTCAGTCATCTCTACATACCTTACGCAAAAGGAAATAAGACAAATAAAATTAGGCATATATATATATATATATATATATCAAAAAGACAAAGTACCTTTTTGATATCTTCTTCTGGTGGAATATAAGTGCTCCCCTCTTTCAGGGATGCTGAGTGACGAAAAAGAGTCATTGCATCTTCATCATTTAGCGGTTCTAAGTGATATGTAAATTCAAATCTTGGAAATGCAGTTCTTGATGTAACCAAAATCTTGTAATCTGGAATATCAAACTTCAACTTTTCAGGAATGGATTCTGATCCGAGCCAGACATCATCTAGGATCAACAATATAGGATTAGGTCTAATATGATTCAGCAGATGTGACAGTTGGTCAATTGCATCTTCATCACTTTGAATCTGAAACTTAGGCTGCATATCCTTATAATTAAATAGGTTCTGCACAATGACCTTCACGTTGGGAGTTTTTGAAACGTTCACAAAGAGAATATTGTCCTCAAATATGCCTGTCCAAACACAACGTAGTTAGAAAATTGCCATGGAGGCATATTTCAAGGCTCACAAACACAACATTACACACATAAATTAGGGTGGTAACTGAACCAAGCTAAGCATAAACAATTCGGGCTTAGCTCAATAAAAATTGGTTTATGTTTGTTTGTTTATAAATGAGCCAAGTTTGAGCCATAATTTTAGGCTTGTTTAATAAACAAGTTGAGCCCAAGCAAAAAAATTATTCATGAATAGGCTTGTGAACAATAAGACTCGATAAAAAAATAAGCCAACCTAAGTAGGGATGACGATGGGGCGGGGCGGATTCGAAGGATGGGGTCTTTGCCCCAACCCCGCAAGATTTTGTTTTACCCCATCCCCGCCCTGCCCCGCATGATAGGAAAAATTTTCTTACCCCATCCCTGCCCCTTGGGGCCTCGTGAATCCCCGACTCACCCCGTAAAATTCTACTTTTTGTTAATTTGCCCACAACAATTACAATTTTTTTTAATAAAACTTGTTTCGTTAATAAAAATATACTTGAAATTACAAATAAATTTATCACATCAAATCAAACTAATTTTTAGCAAAAATTGAATAATTTTATTAAAGTGTTTAATAAAACTATATCACAAAAAAAAAAAAAAAACCCTAAAATCTCATAATACAAAATCAATGATTCAATAGTATATAAATTTGTTTATAATAAAGACAAAAGAAAATGTTAAAATTGGTACCTTATTTCCAATCTTGATAGAGAAAAAAAGAGGCAAAAAGAATTGTTGAGTAGAATAAAATAAGCTGATGATATATTTGTTTAACTAAAAGGGTTTTATGGTATAAAAAATTTACAATTTAACCCTTATCAATGCAGGGTAGGGTGGGGATGGGGTGGGTTGGGTCTAAAAAGTTTAAACCCAACCCCGCCCCTTCCTGTGGTGCGGGGCTAAAATCTTGCCCCATCACCTTTGCAAGGCGGGGAAAACTTGCGTGAGGCGAAGTGGGGAGGGGCGGGTCAAGTGGGGTAAGGAAAAATTGCTTTCCTTAAGCCTAAAGCTTGTTTATGGGATTTGGTAATAAACATGATATGGACTTGAAAAAAAAAAAAAAAACCCTTATATTTTACTAAGCCTTTAATTAATTAGAGTTGGGACCACATGTCTAAACCAAATGGGTCTGATAATATGCTTAATATTCACTTGCTAATATACTTTGTATTGGATCTCAAGCTTGAAAATTTGATACGGAATTTGGTTTTGACCTTGATATTGAGCTCAAGCTCGACTTAACTAACAAATCAAGCCAAGCCAAGCTCAAGTTCAAGCTCAAGCTATTGGATTATTTAACAAGCTCAAGCTCAAGCTTAGACATGGTTTGTAGGCTTGGTTCAAGCTTCGGCCAAGCTTAAATATTTTATAATTGTTGTCGAGCTGAATTTGAACAATCAATACTCACCAAAGTTTAACTCGCATACAACCTTGACAAAAATACACATGCTAGCACTATAAATAACTTCAACAATATGCAAATTAACAACACTTTTTATAACACTTAGTGTCCGTTTGGCAAAAATTATTTTTGCTAACTTATTTTACTATGCAGTTTATTTTTGCTACTATTTATATATTTTACTTGCACTTTTTAGTACTATTTATGAATTTCATTGTACTATTTCAGCTAACTTTTACTTTTATTTATAATACTCTCGATAAAAAAATTTTATTTTCAGCAAAATAAACAAATCACGAACAAACCTTTAAATAAAGTAAAATTACACGCACATTTAGACGAAAGAAAAGAAATGAAAGTACCCTTAATTTCTTTATCCTGACAGAGCATTTTCACCAATGTGGTTTTCCCACATCCTCCAGGAGCAGTCAATAGGAGCAGCTTCACCTCCTCCTTCAACAGCAGCGTCTTCAACTCCTTTATTGGCATATCTAACCCAACTGTTAAATCTTGGGGTCCAGAAACCCCGCCCAACCCCCTTGGTGTCTCCACGCCCCTGAACGAATCCACTTTCTTGTTTATACTGATCACCGTTTCTAAAGTCCTCAACCCATTCCTTGTGCACAGTGCATGCAAGTCAACCTGACAGAACCTGAGGATTTCTTTGTCTAACTCTTCAAGTTTGGGAGAGTATTGGACTTTGAAAACGTAGTTCCACCACCGGATTTTCAAGCACTTGCTAACCAGCTTCGCTCCCTCTTCCATTTGTTCCATCAATCTCTTTGTTTCCCTTTCTGGGAGTTCAAGTTGTTCGCTTAATCGTCTTATTTCATTGACCGTTGGCACCAAACTATCTAACGTGGATTCGAGGCGTTTAAGAATGGGTTTGAACATACGGGCTTTGCGTACCACATCCTTCACTTTGTCATGTAACACTGCAAAGCCCTCTCCAAATGCTGCCCCAAGAGCAGCCCCTGCAACGTCCAAAGGCATAACTTCGCTTTCTTTTTCTTTCTTTTTTTTTCTTTTTTCAGGAAGAATTAGAATTTTATTCAAACAAATGAAATAGCGCAACACGGCACAAGTAAACTAAACTTGCAGTGCAGCCTGAAAATTACAAAGCCAAAATAAACACTTATATGCTACAAAAACTATAAAACAAAGCACGTAAAAGTAAGCCCTTCAATTTCTTCTCAGTTTCTTTGTGCTTATAAGGAAATAGAACAGGAAATACAAAGTAAAAGTAAGCCCTTCAATTTCTTCTCAGTTTCTTTGTGCTCATAAGGACACGGAACCGAAAATAAAAGATTAATCCTCAATTTCTTCTCACATTTTCTTTATGCTTCTTTCGCGGAAAAGAAAGAGAATTAAGAGTCAGTAAAAGACAAAAAATATATATATAAATAAAGCAATCAAAATCTCCGGCGAACCATGTAGGAAGTTTCCGAGTCTCAGCGCGTTAACTGACACCGTTGACTGCGGAAACTGGAAGCTCCTTTGCATTACACAGTATGTTCTTTTATTTCTTCGTCATGGAATAGGATTAATGAGTTGACAAAAAAATGGGCTAGGCCCAAATAAAGACCATGCAAGAGAAAGTGGGTTTAGTGTTTGGTTGGGCCACTCTTTTCTCAAAGCCCAGTTTCAATTTTCGACCACCAATTCCCTCGCTTAACCAAATCCAAATAGTAATATAATATATTATATAATATTAATTTCTCATTTTTTTTTAAATGGCCCCGTTTCTCACTCTGAACCTAACATGAAGGCCAAATAAAAAAAAAAAAAAAAAAAAAAGGAGCCCGTGAAGATTGAAGGCTAATCCCAACTCCCATCAAAAAAAAAAAAAAAAAGAGGCCTGTGAACTGACGTGAAGGCTAATCCCAATAGCCGTTTCTCACACTGAACTGACATTAAAGCTAATCCCAATTCCCATCATCTGAAAAAAAAAAAAAAAAGGGCCGTTTCTCACACTGAAGTGACACTATTCCCATCCCCAAATCTTTTGCTTGCAGAAGAAAAGATTGCAAAAGGCAGAAATCTTTAGCTTATAGGCAAAACCGCAGAAAGAAGAAACAGATAAGAAAAGGCAGAAAAAAGAAAGAAGAAAAAAAAAAACTCTCACTCTCTGACTCTCTCTCCATCTTGATTCTAAAAAAAAAAACACTGTTTTTAGTTAACTTACTCATCAATCGGTGTTAGCAATAGACTTGGTGTGTTCACAGAGCTTCATTTCAGGTTCTTTTTTGCTTTCTCTTCCTTTGCCTCTTTCGTCTTCTTCAGCTGCTGGGTGTCTGAGTTTTTTTTTTTTTTTTTTGAAGAGGAGCTGCTGGGTTTTACTCTTTCTTTTTGGCTTTAGATCTTCTTCAGCTGATGGGTGTCTGAGTTTTTTTTTGGAAGAGGAGCTGCTGGGTTTTTGCTCTTTCTTTTTGGCTTTAGATTCTTCAGCTGATGGGTGTCTGAGTTTTTTTTTTGGGAAGAGGAGCTGGGTTTTTGCTCTTTCTTTTTTGCTACAGATTTATCTAGAAGCCTAGCTGTCTATGGAATGGTCCAGATGACCCCTTAAAGATGTAAAGTATTGTTTTGCTTTACCCCTTAAAGATGTAAAGTATTGTTTTATTCTTCTTTTTGGCTTTACACGTTTTGTTTTATTCTTCTTTTTGGCTTTACACGTTGTTTTTTTTTTTTTTTTTTTTTTTTTTTTTTTTAAGAAATCAGGTATTGTTTTGCTTTTGCTTTTGGCTTTACACGTTTTGTTCTATTCTTCTTTTTGGCTTTACACTTTTTTTTTTTTTTTTTTTTTAAGAAATCAGATTTAGTGGGATGGAACCATGAGGGATAGTGGGGTCTAGGCTTGTCTTAGTTTTAGTGTGGATCAAGTTGGGTCTTACACATTTTGCTAGTGGGTTGGTCTTAGTAGATTCAATCTTTTGCTAAAAAAAAGGTTTAATGCTACACAAAAAAAAGAGTATTGATAAGTGATAACAAAATTATAAATTAAGAATAATTTACTTTGTATTAATATTATTTTTATTTTTTTTTGTGCAGGTTTAAATTGTAAAGTGATCATATTAAGTAGAGCTGCAATTGTGCTTTTGATAAACCAGGTTCTATTGTTTTATACATTAAATTTATATTATTCTAGTTAAATTGTTTTTTTTTTTTTTTTATTATAGATTGTGTTTCATTTATTCATAAATATTTTTTAATTACAAATGTCTACTAGAAAATATCCATCTGGATATGAAAAACTAAAAAAAAAAGACAAAGAGAAGAATTAATTGAATCTCAAAAAGGAGCTATGGACAAATTTATTACTAGTTGTGGGGCCCAAGTAATTTATGGGCCAGGCCCATTTTCCCGTGGGGGAACCAAAGGCCCAAGTCGAGGAGGGCTATGGCCCAAGCTCGACAAAATAGCTTTGAGATGCTGTCGAGGACAGTTCAGTCCTCGGCAGACCCAAAGTCCTACCGGAAAGAGGGGTAAAAGCGGTATAGGATTAAAACTTGGAAGAAAAATCTAAAATATCCAGGGAAAGCTGCCCTTACTGCCATTCAAAACTCTAAACCTGACAGAGCCGCATTCTTTGGCTTTTACAACCACCCCCAACGACTTTGGGTAGGGACTGATGGGACAAGTATCAGCTTTGGAGATGTTGATCCTATACGTGGACGAAGGACAGTGAATGCTGGGGAGTATAAAAGGAAAAATAAGTAACCTAGAGAAAAGGCTGGGAAAAATGGCCAAAAACCAGAGCCTCCTAGCCCACCTCCAGGAGAAAGGATCCAGGGGTGAAGAAAACTTAACCACGCATGACCACCACGAAAAACCCACCACCTGGTGACTAAGGCTTAGCCTTTCAAACCCACGCTCTACAAATGATATTGTTTGGGCCTTTCTACGTGCGAACCCAACACTTTTACGGTTCGTTACGAATCGAGTCCTTACAATTGGCGCCGTCTGTGGGAAGGGCTTGTGTGTTGGCATAGGCGGTGGGTCGAGAGAGTTCCCTTGTCATTTGACAACTGGTTATAGAGTTTTAGAGTAAAGTTCGCTAGGGGCTATGCTTCTTGACTAGGGGCTACGCTTGGTAGCGTTAATCGCGCGGATAATTCTAGGGGCTTGGCCGAGGAGCTAACTCCCCTAAAGCCAAGGTCCAGCGCCAAAGGAAAACTAGGTTTTGGACAGAACCAAGGCATTGCATGGTCCACGGACTCAAGCCTATGGGAAAACCAACTACCTGGATGAGGAAAACTAGGTTTTGGACAGAACTAAGGCATTGCATGGTCCTCGGACTCAAGCCTATGGGGAAACCAACTACCTGGATGAGGAAAACTGGGTTTTGGACAGAACCAAGGCATTGCATGGTCCACGGACTCAAGCCTATGGGAAAACCAACTACCTGGATGAGGAAAACTAGGTTTTGGATAGAACTAAGGCATTGCATGGTTCTCGGACTCAAGCCTATGGGAAAACCAACTACCTGGATGAGGAAAACTAGGTTTTGGACAGAACCAAGGCATTGCATGGTCCTCGGACTCAAGCCTATGGGGAAACCAACTACCTGGAAAAGGAAAACTAGGTTTTGGACAGAACCAAGGCATTGCATGGTCCTCGAACTCAAGCCTATGGGGAAACCAACTACTTGGATGTGGAAAACTAGGTTTTGGACAGAACCACATTGCATGGTCCTCGGACTTATGGGAATCCAACTACCTGGATGAGGAAAACTAGGTTTTGGACAGAACCAAGGCATTGCATGGTCCTCGGACTCAAGCCTATGGGGAAACCAACTACCTGGATGAGGAAAACTAGGTTTTGGACAGAACCAAGGCATTGCATAGTCCTCGGACTCAAGCCTATGGGGAAACCAACTACCTGGATGAGGAAAACTAGGTTTTGGACAGAACCAAGGCATTGCATAGTCCTCGGACTCAAACCAACTACCTGGATGAGGAAAACTAGGTTTTGGACAGAACCAAGGCATTGCATGGTCCACGGACTCAAGCCTATGGGACCAACTACCTGGATGAGGAAAACTAGGTTTTGGACAGAACCAAGGCATTGCATAGTCCTCGGACTCAAGCCTATGGGGAAACCAACTACCTGGATGAGGAAAACTAGGTTTTGGACAGAACCAAGGCATTGCATAGGTCCTCGGACTCAAGCCTATGGGGAAAACCAACTACCTGGATGAGGAAAACTAGGTTTTGGACAGAACCAAGGCATTGCATGGTCCTCGGACTCAAGCCTATGGGGAAACCAACTACCTGGAAAAGGAAAACTAGGTTTTGGACAGAACCAAGGCATTGCATGGTCCTCGGACTCAAGCCTATGGGGAAACCAACTACTTGGATGTGGAAAACTAGGTTTTGGACAGAACCAAGGCATTGCATGGTCCTCGGACTCAAGCCTATGGGGAATCCAACTACTTGGATGTGGAGAACTAGGTTTTGGACAGAACCAAGACATTGCATAGTCCTCGGACTCAAGCCTATGGGGAAACCAACTACTTGGATGAGAAAAAGATTAAGTTTTGTAAGGTCGGCTACTTAATAACAATTCTAAGTTATTCAATCCTCGGCTTAAATACTGTAAAAGGTCAATGCCAATAGGAGTGATAAGAAGATGGTGAAACGCGCCATTATTCAGTAGCCTAGGGGGCTGTTCATTTTGCGGGTGGCACGTCCTCGGATGGTTACTTCCTACACCGCATCGAGCACTGAGCTGTCATCTCGGCTAGTTTTGAGGTAAGTATCGTTTTTTTTTACAGGTCGGCATTGTTGTGCCAAACAATCCTATTAAAGTTGTGGTGATATCTTTTTCTCAGCAAGTATTTTGGCCCTATGTGTCATTGATCTAAATGCTGTATTATTGCGCCGAACAGCACTTGCAAATTCATAATAACGCCCTTTCTTTAATAAAGGGTTAGCGTCCCAAGTAGTGTATTCTAAAGTCGGCAGTATTGTGCCGGGCCGACTTAGTAAGCTCATCATCATGCCCTTTCTCTTCCTGACTAATGGGAATTTCAACCCTAAGGATCATTCGTTCGATTCAGTATTATTAAACCGGACTGTTTTTATAAACGCAGAGCAAGACCTTTTTTATTTATCTAGGACTTTAGTCCTAGACGTCGGTCACGGTTTAAAAATAAAAAGAACTCACAAGGGTGTATATCTTTGCATTGCGCTATTATTTCAAAAATATAGAGATAGAACATGTAAAGTAAAATGATAACAATTTTTATTAATGTAAAGATGTATTACAACGTACAAAGAGGGGCTTAAACAAGCCTATACAAAATATAGATTGCCAAAGTCATAAAAAAAAAAAAAAAAAGCAATACATTGGGTAAACAGTCAGATCTCTTTCTAAACTCGTTTCCGGAGTCTTTCCTAACTCTGCCTCAGTAGCGCCCATATCGAGAGAAGGACCTTCCTCAGAAGAAGATGGAGGAGATGAATGAAGAAGATGGAGGAGATGAATGAAAAGAAGGAGGAGAAGAAGAGAGAAAAGATGAAAAGAAAGAAAAAGGAGCAAAAGAGGGAGAAGGAAAAGCGCCAGGATGGATCTGGTGCTGGGAAGACTAAGAAAGAAAGGCAAAAGGAGGCGCTAGTGAACGAAGAGAGGAAGAAGCAGGGGCATTTAGTCCCTGCCTCGGTCCTGACTCCTAACACACTGGGGCCATATTAGGTATGCTCGTAAGAGAGCGGTTGGTACTGATGATGGGTGTTCTCGACTCAGTCACGCCGAGAGTTTGACGTAATGAGTCCCTGCTTCGGATTTTGGCTGAAAGGAAGGTGAGACAAGTCTTAAGTCTCCGCCATCCTTGCCCTGACCGAGCTATTTCGAGCTTTATAAGAGCATGATGCTTTGAGGAGGGGTATGGTTCCTTCATCACTCGTTATAGTGAACGTATCATGATTTGGTGTATAACTGTTGGGTTAAATAAACGCTAAGGGAGGCTAAGGGTTTCAGATCTCAGAAAGATAAAAGGGTCTCTGTACGAAAGTGATAGCCCCCTGCTTGTCCTCTTATAGGAAGGGCAAAACAGAAGGTATTAAATTTGTTCAGGTTTCCAAAAGAATCTGAAGGCAAAGAGGTGTCCATTCCGCTTCCCCACCTCGTCAGACGAACCGTTGAATGTAAATGAGTCTTGTAAAGGGAAGTCATTAAAAGCGCATCTTGGACAGCCAAACGGCAGAGCGTGTCAAGAGTAAATTAAGGAGAATACCCTGTAAACCGATATATTTTCTGGGCAGGGGTAAAACCGCTAGTATTGATGAAAGGCAGAATTAAATGAGCTGTAATAAAGGCTCGGAATTGCCAAAACCCTCCTCTCCAACTAGAAGGTCGAATAGCAGGGTTTTGAGGGGCTATTGTGGGGCCCAAGTAATTTATGGGCCAGGCCCATTTTCCTGTGGGGGAACCAAAGGCCCAAGTCGAGGAGGGCTATGGCCCAAGCTCGACAAAATAGCTTTAAGATGCTGCCGAGGACAGTTCAGTCCTCGGCAGACCCAAAGTCCTACCGGAAAGAGGGGTAAAAGCGGTATAGGACTAAAACTTGGAAGAAAAATCTAAAATATCCAGGGAAAGCTACCCTTACTGCCATTCAAAACTCTGAACCTGACAGAGCCGCATTCTTTGGCTTTTACAACCACCCCCAACGACTTTGGGTAGGGACTGATGGGACAAGTATCAGCTTTGGAGATGTTGATCCTATACGTGGACGAAGGACAGTGAATGCTGGGGAGTATAAAAGGAAAAATAAGTAACCTAGAGAAAAGGCTGGGAAAAATGGCCAAAAACCAGAGCCTCCTAGCCCACCTCCAGGAGAAAGGATCCAGGGGTGAAGAAAACTTAACCACGCATGACCACCACGAAAAACCCACCACCTGGTGACTAAGGCTTAGCCTTTCAAACCCACGCTCTACAAATGATATTGTTTGGGCTTTTCTACGTGCGAACCCAACATTGTTACGGTTCGTTACGAATCGAGTCCTTACACTAGTAAAAAACAAAATTTTGTAGAAAATTTGAGTGAATGTTTCATAAATGAACAAGAAATTCATCAAAAAGAGTTGGAAGATAAAGAAAATATACAACAAAATGATAATAACAAATGTAGTCATGATAATGTTCAAACATTATTAAATTAAATTAAATTTAATTAGTAATTTTGCCTCTCAAAAAGTAAGAAAAATAAATTTTAATTGAAAAAATATATGAATTTATAATTAAATTAAATAAAAAGCCCCATTTAAAGTATTCGCCTAGGGCTCCCAAATTCATTGAGCCGGCCCTGAGTAAGCCCTTCAATTTCTTCTCAGTTTCTTTGTGCTCATAAGGAAACGGAACCGAAAATAAAAGATTAATCCCTCAATTTCTTCTCACATTTTCTTTATGCTTCTTTCGCGGAAAAGAAAGAGAATTAAGAGTCAGTAAAAGACAAAAAATATATATATAAATAAAGCAATCAAAATCTCCGGCGAACCATGTAGGAAGTTTCCGAGTCTCAGCGCGTTAACTGACACCGTTGACTGTGGAAACTGGAAGCTCCTTTGCATTACACAGTACGTTCTTTATTTCTTCGTCATGGAATAGGATTAATGAGTTGACAAAAAAATGGGCTAGGCCCAAATAAAGACCGTGCAAGAGAAAGTGGGTTTAGTATTTGGTTGGGCCACTCTTTTCTCAAAGCCCAGTTTCAATTTTCGACCACCAATTCCCTCGCTTGACCAAATTCACCGACCCTCTCCTCTGCTTCAATACTACTTTACGTCCCCGGCAAGCAGCACCTTAAGAAGGTGAGAAAGTTCATGCTCATGCCAAAAGCATCCGGGTTCGTGCCCGGGTTTTCATTTATAATCGTTTCCTTAATATCTATGTCTATTGTGAGGGTATTGTGGATGTCTAGAACATGTTTGATGAAATGGGTGAACGAGGATTTGTTCTTGGAACAAAATGATATTTGGCTATGCAAATGTTGGGAAGCTTAAATAGGGTAGTCAGTTGGTTGATGAAATGCTACAAAGAAATAATTTTTCGTGGATGGCAATGATATCATGGTGCGTTCACCATGACTGGCCTAAGGAGGCTTTGGAATTCTACAGAATGAGATTAAGACATTGGATTTGGATGTGGCGGTTTTGGAGTGTTTATCAGACGTGTGATACGTGTATCTACTTGGAGGTGGGTTGGAGTCCCTCTGTTTTAGGTGTTTGTTATTAGTGTCCTCTGTTTTAGATGTTTGTTATTATCTTTGGGAAGATCTCTATTGTAACGTTAGGATTGTTGGTTAGTTTGAATTGTTTTTCAATTGTGGGTGGGTCCCTAGCATGTTGGGTTGTTGTGCCACAATATCCCTTCATATTAGGAAGAAGTCCTTGTATTTCGTTTTTGTTGTTATCAATTGCTGTATTTAAGCAGTAAGACAATAATGAATAAGGCATCAAAGAATTTAATTCGAGTTAAGTCTCAAGAGGTCAGGGTTTCCTCAGTTAAATCCAATTCTTATTCTTATTTTCCCTATTGTTATCACCACAAAAACCATCATAGGTAAGGATACTGTCTTATACGTACCAAAGTGGTATCAGAGCTTAGGGATGGACCAGAGGGTGGAGCAATTAGAACAGAGCGTGAGTTCTCTTGTTAGCAACCAGAAACAGATACTGGAACAGTTAACAGAGATTTACGCCAAGCTTGGATCACTATCTTCCAGCTGAGAAGAAGGAGAGAGCTCCCAAAATTGCAATGGCAAGCGGCCAGAAGGAAGAGTGGCCACCGAGGGCGGTCATTTTGGCGGAAGCAATCATTCATATGCTCCTCGTTTGGTGAAACTCGATTTTCCTAGATTCAATGGAACCGAGGATCCCACGAGTTGGATATGCCGTGCTGAGCAATTTTTTTTTGCTTCCATGCAACGCCCATTGAAGACCAAGTAGCGTTGGCTTCCTTTCATCTAGACGGAGAAGCTCAACTGTGGTATCAATTGGTGCAACAAGAAGCAGAGACTCTTACTTGGGCTGCCTTCAAGGTAGGCCTATTAGCCCGTTATGGTCCCACTCAGTTTTATGACTATTTTGGAGAGCTCACCAAGTTACAACAAACTGGTACTGTTAAGGAGTACCAAACCAAGTTTGAACAACTATTGGCCAAGGTTGGGCACCTCCCACCTGCTTGTCAAGTAAGTTGCTTTGTGAGTGGATTAAAGGAAGGTATCAAGGCTGATGTATTAGCAGGAAGGCCAACTGATTTGTCTATGGCAATCGGGTTAGCCCGATTATATGAAGCTAGAAATTCTTCGCTGCGACGAACACCTGTGACAATTCCTGCAACTACCAGAGTTGCTCCTCATGTCTAGGGAAGATGCCCCACCACGAACCCCCCTTGTAGTCCGACGAATGTCACCCGCTGAGCTTAAAGAGCGGCGTGAAAAAGGACTTTGTTACAATTGTAATGAGCGATTTGTACTAGGGCATCGATGCAAGAAATTGTTTCTCATTGAGGCTTGTACCACAGAGGAAGATGGAGATTTGGACATGGAAGTGGAAGGTCCTTTTGAGGAAGAAGCTCCTGGAATTTCCTTGCATGCTATTAGTGGGGGTCACGCACCAGAGACAATGAAGGTTGTTGGAAGCATTGAATCTGTTCCAGCGACTGTTTTGTTAGACTCAGGGAGTTCTCATAATTTTTTGAGTGAATCCCTTGCTCAAAAAATTCAGTTGCAACCAGTTAAAGGCCCTACGATTCGAGTAATGGTAGCCTCTGGAGAAAAGCTTACTAGCAAAGGAAAGTGTGACAGTGTCATGGTAAAGCTTGGGAAATTTTTTACAAAGGCTGACTTCTACATTTTATCTCTTGAAGGGTATGATGTTGTTATGGGAACTCAATGGTTACATACACTTGGAGAAATCATGTGGGACTTTTCTAAGATGATTATGAGGTTCCAAAGTGCTGGTAAAATGATTACTTTGAAGGGCCTTACAGACCAAGTGGTGGACAGCCATGAAATCAATCGTCTGTCATCAAAACAACCTATAGGGGCGTTGGTTCAAATCATGGCTATTGAAGACCATGACCAGCTAGAACAAGGGAGTGATGCACCAGAACTTCAAGAATTATTAGGCTCATTTTCAGAACTTTTCAGAGAGCCTACTGGTCTACCTCCCAATCGGGTCCATGATCATAAAATTCCACTACAACTCGGCAGCCAGCCTGTGTGTTCTCGCCCGTATCGGTATCCTCATTATCAGAAGGTGGAGATTGAGAGATTGGTGAAAGAAATGCTCTCTACTAGAGTGATTCGTCCTAGCAATAGTCCTTTTTCCTCTCTAGTGATATTAGTCAAGAAGCAAGATGGAACTTGGCGCATGTGTGTGGATTATCGATCGTTAAACAGGATCACCATCAAGGACAAGTTCCCAATTCCAGCTATTGATGAGCTTCTTGATGAATTAAATGGAGCAAGGTTCTTTTCTAAATTAGACTTGCGTTTTGGCTATCATCAGATTCGAGTTCAAGATAAGGATGTGCCAAAAACTGCATTTTGCACTCACCATGGGCACTACGAGTTTCTTGTTATGCCTTTCGGTCTCACAAATGCACCATCGACATTTCAAGCACTAATGAATGACGTGTTCAAGAACCAACTCCGTAGATTTGTGTTTGTATTTTTCGACGACATCCTAGTTTATAGTGCAACTTGGGATGAACACTTACGGCATCTTAAGGAAGTTTTGGAGGTTCTGAGAAGCCATACACTTCGTGTCAAATTAAAAAAAATGTAGTTTTGGCCAAACTAAGGTCCATTACTTGGGCCATATCATCTCTCAAGAAGGGGTTCTCGTGGATCCTGAAAAAATTTTAGCCATGGTACAGTGGCCTATACCTCGGTCTCCAAAGGCGATGCGGGGCTTTCTCGAATTGACGGGGTATTACCGAAAATTTATTCAGGACTATGGTAAGATTGCCGCTCCACTAACCAACATGTTGAAGAAGAATTCATTCAAGTGGAATACCAAAGTTGAAGAAGCATTTCAAAGATTGAAGGAAGCAATGACCCAAGCCCCTATTTTGGCACTTCTGGATTTTACAAGGCAATTTGTAGTTGAGTGCGATGCCTCTGGGTCAGGTATTGGAGCTGTTCTACGTCAAGATTGTCCTATTGCCTTTCATAGTCAAGCACTACATGGGAAAAATCTGATGTTATCCACCTATGAAAAGGAGATGCTTGCCTTACTCATGGTAGTGAAAAAATGGCAGCATTATTTATTGGGAAGGAAATTCATAGTGCGAACAGACCAACGAAGTTTGCAGTACCTTTGGAGTCAGAAAATCACAACGGATGCTCAACAAAAATGGTTATACAAGCTTATGGGATTTGATTTTTCAATTGAATACAAGAAGGGTAGTGAAAATAAAGTGGCGGATGCATTGTCTCGTCGAGATGAAGCTATGAAGGAGGAGCAATTGTTAGCTTTCTCATCCCCTATTCCTCATTGGGTTGATGCAATAAGGGACGAACAACAATCTCAGCCTCAAGTACAGCAACTAATTCAGAAGGTTCAGGATGATGAGGCAGTGGGGCCTTGGGAGCTCAGAGATGGTCTGCTCTTATTCAAGGATCGGATTTACCTTGATTCAAGTTCAGCTATAAGAGTTGATATCATCAACCAGTTTCATGGAAGCTCTCATGAAGGATTCCAAAAAACATTTCAAAGGGTGCGAGCAAATTTTTACTGGGCTAAGATGAGGGAGGACATCAAGGCATTTATTCGGGAATGTGAAATTTGTCAAAGGCACAAGGTGGAACAACTTTCTCCTGCTGGTTTACTGCAGCCGTTGCCAATTCCAAGTCGAGTTTGGGAAGATATCTCCATGGATTTTGTGGATGGGCTACCCATGTCTCAAGGTAAGTCCACTATCCTGGTTGTGGTAGATAGGCTTTCTAAATACTCACATTTTATTCCCGTAACACATCTTTACACAGCAGTGAGTATTGCCCAAATATTTTTTGAAAATGTTTTTAAGCTCCATGGTATGCCTAGAACTATAGTTTGTGATCGTGATCCAGCTTTTACTAGTGCCTTTTGGACTGAGTTGTTCCGTCTTAATGGAACTAAATTCAATTTTAGTTCGGCTTACCATCCACAAACAGATGGACAAAGTGAGGTGGTGAATAGAACTTTAGAAATGTATTTACGTTGCTTCACTAGTGATAAACCCAAGCAGTGGGTCAGGTGGATATGTTGGGCAGAATTTTGTTACAATACAAGTTGGCATCCGGCTATCCAAAAGACTCCATTTGAAGTGGTGTATGGTAGGGAGCCACCATCATTACTGACTTATGTTCCAGGTACTGCAAAGGTAGCTACTGTGGAAATAGAATTGATGAAGAGAGATCAGATTCTGAAGGATCTCAAGGAAAATCTCAAGATGGCACAAGATCAAATGAAGAAAAGATATGATTTGAAGCATAGGGAAAAGGTCTATGAGGAAGGGACTTGGGTGTATGTATGGCTTCAGCCATATCGTCAAGTCTCTGTTTCTTTGCGCCGAAATGCGAAGTTAGCTCCACGCTATTATGGTCCATTTCGCATCCTGCAACGTATTGGACAGGTGGCTTACAAATTGGAATTACCTTCAGATTCTCGTATACATCCGGTTTTCCATGTGTCTTTGTTAAAGGAGAAGTTAGGCACCAAAGTTTTTGCCCAACCTCAGCTACCTATTACTATGGGAGACCAAGATGAGTTACTAGTAAGGCCACAGGCAGTATTGGATCAAAGGACTCGTCGCAACAGAATTGAAGTACTCGTGCATTGGCAAGGCTTACCAACTAGTGATGCCACGTGGGAAGACTTAATAGCCATGAAGTTGCAGTTTCCTCAGTATACCCTTGAGGACAAGGACCTTCTCAAGAGGGGAGGGAATTGATACGTGTATCTACTTGGAGGTGGGTTGGAGTCCTCTGTTTTAGGTGTTTGTTATTAGTGTCCTCTGTTTTAGATGTTTGTTATTATCTTTGGGAAGATCTCTATTGTAACGTTAGGATTGTTGGTTAGTTTGAATTGTTTTTCAATTGTGGGTGGGTCCCTAGCATGTTGGGTTGTTGTGCCACAGTATCCCTTCATATTAGGAAGAAGTCCTTGTATTTCGTTTTTGTTGTTATCAATTGCTGTATTTAAGCAGTAAGACAATAATGAGTAAGGCATCAAAGAATTTAATTCGAGTTAAGTCTCAAGAGGTTAGGGTTTCCTCAGTTAAATCCAATTCTTATTCTTATTTTCCCTATTGTTATCACCACAAAAACCATCATAGGTAAGGATACTGTCTTATACGTACCAACATGTATGGGAAATGCAGGAGTGTAGAGGATACTAGGCAAAATTTTGACAAGATGGTGGATAAGGGATGATGTATCTTGGACAGCAGTGATAGATAGATACTTGAAGGATGGGACTATGGAAGATGGATTTTCTTTGTTCTCGGTGTTGATGAGATTGGTAATTAGGCCTAATGATTTCATGTTTGCTGGGTTTTAAATGCTTGTACTGATCATGTTGCAGAGGACCTGGGCGAGCAAGTTCATGGCCACATGACACGGATAGGGTTTTTAAATGCTCTTGTTCATATGTATTCAAAGTGTACGACTATTCAGAATGCAAAAAGGGTATTTAAAGGGATACCTTGACCAGATTTAGTTTCATGGATTTCCCTGATTGTTGGAAATGCTCAAAATGGTCAACTGAATGAGGCTCTTAAGTTCTTCCTTCTGCTTGTATTCATGCTTGATTAGTTTGATAAAGTACTTGGATATTTCCACTTATGAAAGGAAAAGGGTGGATTAACACACATAACAGATCATTATGCTTGTACTGCTGAGAGTATTATCAACCAAATGCCCATGAAACATGATAAGATCTTATGGGCTTCCCTACTCGGTGGTTGTAGAATTCTTGGAAACTTTGAATTTGTAAAGCATGCAGCAGAAGCATTATTTGAGATAGAACCTGAAAATTCAGCTTCTTATATGCCCTGTCTACTGATTGTATGTGGGGCCAAGTGGCAAAGGTTAGAAAGGCTATTGATGACATAGGGGTGGTAAAGAAACCAGGTTTAAGTTGGATTGAGATTTAGAGAGAGGTGCATGTATATCTGTGGTCGAAAATTATGCTACTGCTCGTATATACAGGCTTCTCTCTCCTACCACAGTGAGAAGCTTGCAGTTGCATTTGGAATCATTTCAACTCCACCAGGAACAACAATCAAGCTTTAATTTTAACAATTTAAGAACTTGTGTTCATTGCCACAGTGACATTAAATTTATTTCATACACTGTTCAAAGAAACATGATAGAAAGGGATTCAAATTGGTTCCATTCTTTTAAGGATGGGAGTTGTTCATGTGGAGACCATTGGTAATTCAAGCCACTTGAAGATCCGAGGCACGTCTCTACTGTTGGGTGCACTGCACCATGAGTCCAGCCCACATGTTTTTCGTCAAGAGCTCATTTAATGAGCATGCCTTTAATGTTTCTTATCTTTTCTTCATTATGTACAAAAGTCACCATGAGTAATTGAAGTGGTTGGCTTTAGGCGTGTCCAACATGCTGAAGGAAGAAAGAAAAGAAAGAAGCAAAAGCAAGAGTTATTCTGCTATGGCAGGGCTGAAAGGAAAAAGGAAAGAAACAAGCAAGGCCATTCGGCCAATGAGAGCTAAAGAAAGAGATTTTGGTTGAAGCAAAGTCAAAGTAAGTGGCTTGCACTTATTGTGACTTGATGTGAAGAGTGTGAAAGGAAGAAAAGAAGGAAAAGATGAAGAAATAAATAGAGAGGCCATTCGGCCAGTGCAGAGTGTGAAGAAAAGAAGTGAAGTCCTAAAGTGTGAGGACTAGTGCAGTCTTGAAGAGCTGCGTGAGTGAGAGCAAGCAAAAGAGAAAAGAAAAATAGAGAGAGTAAGAGAAAATACACAGTGAGGAAGGGAGCAGTGAGTGAAAAGAAAAAGAGAGTTTTTTTTCTCAAGTTGTATCTCTAAGTGTTGTAATCTCTATTTAATATAGTGAAATTATTCGGAGTTTGTCCCGTGGTTTTTCCCTTCAAGGAGAAAGGGTTTCCACGTAAATCTTTGTGTTTTTGTGTGGTTGTGCTTCCGCTGTGCTTGCTAAATTTATTCACAGTTATATAGAATTTTTCCCAACATCTACATGATGTTAGAAACATGAGTGGAATAATGTTCCTGTGATATGTGCATTTCCTACAAATCTTTCTGGATTCATTTCTTGGGGGTGTTTGTGATATATGACTATTCATTTTTTCCCTTATAAGACTTGGTGGTGCTTCCTGAGACTGTTGGGAGTTGTCCAATGGTGGATCCACAACTCTTTAGAGAGAGAGAGAGAGAGAGAGAGAGAGAGAGAGAGAGAGAGAGAGAGAGAGAGAGAGAGAGAGAGAGAGAGAGAGAGAGAGATAAGGGGGGTGGGGGGGAAGAGTAATTGCACTTTACCTTACCTGTTCTTGTGTTCATGTTGATAATTGATTTGGTTGCACAAATTACTGGAGAGCACAAATTTTTCTAATGTTGTTTTCCTTTTGCTTCAACAGTTAGCTAGAGGTGTACTTGAAGAACTAAAGCAAATATGATAGCATACTTTCTTCACCATTGTCCCTGTTTGCATTGGGTAGCTTCTGTTTTCACTTTCTTTAGTATTATTACAGTTTTTGTTAAAAATGTTGTGTCATGTTTCTATTGAATACTATTTAGCTATGGAAGCCTGGCATGTATACCGCCTTGGATTTTACTCTAAACTTTAAGAGTGCCTTCAAAATCTTGGTCGCTATCCCAAGATTCCCACTTCGAGAACTTGGGTGTCAAAATGCTTATCAAATTTTCCATGAACGTTTCATCTCTATATGACCACACTACAAATCAAACACAGCTCCTTTTATGGATAAAACGCACTGCCACACCATCTTATGCAAGTACACTCTATCGTCAAGCTTTGATGGACTTCCATTTTCCAGTTTCCAGAAGGTAATAATAATTGATAACTAACCTTATGTTCATCAAGGCCTTGGGTGAGGCCAGTTGATATAAGAACCAGTTGAGCCATCTTTAAACTCTTTGATTATCTCTTCTCTATATTTTCTGGTTTGTGAGCCCCTTGAATCATCGTAACTACATTATGCAACATGCTAGCATGATTTCTCTTGTACAAATATAATTTTCTGCCCTAAATTCTATCATAGTTTAACAAATCTGTAACTAATCGCTTGAATTTTAGCAAGTTCACATTCTACTGATCTATAGCCTCTAAAAGATAGTTCCCCTGTCTTTACAAGAAGCCTGTAGTAATCCTGATTTATTTCTTGAATGCGAAATTTTTTTATTTTCTTATTAAAATGTAGCTGGAAAGTGGAAGCACCTGGCAATCAGAAGTGACTCTATCAGAATTCCAGATTGATTTAGCTTTCTATTTTGTATGTGCATTTGCTAGGCTTGTTGTTAAGAAATTGCAATATCATGAAAGATGAACGGCCTCATGAATCATGAGCTTTCAGAATGTTGCTTCATTAATTTAATAGGCGCTTGTTTACAAGCTTAGCACTTTATTTACTTCTATCAAATACGATTACAAGTTACAGCATCAATCCTTTGGCTTTTGGATTTTGCATTGGTGTCATACATGATAAGAAGACATTAATCTAAATATCCGTGCAAAACATGGATATTACATGATCTATTAAATGCAGCTGCCACACCCCACTGTTATAGTTTCTATTAACCTTCTCTACATGGATTATCATTCATCATTTCCAATTACTAGTTTGCTTTGCCATTTATATTTATCAATCATCAATATATTACAAAAGCTGAAGCGTAGCATTTAATGTTGCTATGCTTCCATTGAGCCACATCAGCAGCCATGTAATTATCAATTTTTTTTTCAATTTTTTTATACAATTTTTTAACATTTAAAGTGAATTAAAAACTCTATTATATTACAATCAAAATATCATATTTAATTTATCTTATTTTTAATTATTCTTATTTATTATTAAATTTTCAATTCCATTTTAACTTTTCATATCCCCACTACTCTCTACCTTAACTTTCTTCAACCTTTCTCATTCCATTTCAACTTTTCATATCCCCACTACTCTCAATATTAATATTATTCTATCTTTTTATCTTCCTTTATTTTTGACTCTTCTTATTCTTATCCTCATGCTATAAAATTGTCATTCTCCCTCTTATTCCATGCATAATTTCTATTTTTCCACATACAAAGCCCCCCCTCTCTCTCTCTCTCTCTCTATATATATATATATATATATATATTTTCCTTCAATTTTTGGTATATATATATATATATATATTTTTTTTTTAATTTTAGTGTAACAGGTTGACCATCAAAACATACTGATGCAGTATTGAAAGCTCCACCAAATGCATCGCAGAAATCAGTTTTAGACTACTAGAAGTCAGTTAGTTTGCTAAAATTGGAATTGACAGGTAATCCAGCTTGATACGATTTAGTTTTATATTTTATGTTGTTATCTTTTTTATTCACATTGGTTGTTAAATGTTATATTATTGCATTATAAAGATAGTATATAAAAATATAATATTATTTTATTACATAGCATAACTAAAATAATATGGTGTTTATTGCTATACATTTCATTTTTATTATTTTATTCTCATCTTATTTTATTCAACATTTAAATTTAGCAACATCCTCCTTATCATAATTATTTATATTTTGTCTCATTTTTTTAAAAATTAAACGTATAATATTTTATTCAATAAATAGAAATTGTTCTTATAAAGTCTTCCCATGAAATGTTACAATGCACCAATGGAAAAATGAAATACAAAACAAATATCAATTTAGAAACACTCAATTAAAAAAAAAAAAAAGAATAAACAATTTCTTATAAAGTATTCCCATAAAAAGTTACAATGCATTAATAGAAAAAGAGAATACAAAACACATGCTATTTTAGAAACACTAAATTTATAATAATAATAATAATAATAATATCAAACCAAACATATCATAAAATAATAAACTAATAGTTATGGATGTACTAACTTCATGGCAGCAAAATGGAGTAAAATAAAAATAAAAATAAACGTTACAATATGCATATTTAGTACATTAGAATTATCATCAAATTTGGGAAAACAATAGGATGTTAACAAAGAGGGAGAGAAAGAGATTCGTAAAAGAAATCAAACGTCAATTAAATAAATTAATTAGTAACCGTTAATTGGAAAACAAAGAGACCGATGGCTAAAGGAATAAAAAATTAATTAAAAATGACCCTACGAATGTTATTATAAACTTTACAATGCAAATAAATAAATCATTAGATTCACTTAATTAAATCATATAATCAACAATTAAATAAAATCTTACAAAATTTAAACTTGAAACTAAAATCATATTTATTATCAAAACTAAAAGGAAAACGTTCTTCAGTAATAATAGAAATATATAAGAAATAAAGATGAAAATTTTCAAAATCCTTTTTTTTTTTTTTTACATTTCATTTAACATTATTTATAAATAATAAAATATATAAAAAAGTCCTTAAATGCTTATATTCTTCACACACCATGACTTTTAAAATCTAATGAAAGGTTCGAAGAATTTAACTCTCATTTAATGCCTCTATTATGAAAATCAACAGCCAGTAAAATATGATAATAATAAGAAACGTTATAAATGAGACATGAAAAAACTAATTAGCCACTATTATTATGGAATAGATGTCTTTTTTTTATGCATCTAAGAAAATGAAATGTATAGGGTTTACTTATTAAGTTATATATGTAAAGATTCACGTTAAAAAAATATGTAAAGGTTTTTTGAAAAAAAAAAGTAGATGTAAGGTTTTTATTAACTTAAAAGACAATGAAAACCCAATTTTTAATTACTACAACCGTCGCTACTTTATAAATCACGCACAACACTATATTCAATATCCTAAACAACATAGTTAGACCCTTTTGGATATACACCACCATATTCAACTTATAAATTACAACCCAAATCAATCATACAATTACACAATCAAAGCATGAACATGTAACATGTATTACCTTCTGAATTATTGCTTGGAATTTTCACAATTATTGAAAGAGAATCTCCAAATTTAATTTTTAGAAAACATCAAGACAAGGTGAATTTTATTCTTTTTAACTTCCATAGAAAAAAAAATATATTATGCACATTATTTCAACCTTTATGGAAAAGAAGGTTTACATGTAGCATGCAAAACGTGTTTAATTGACTTAGAGATGTGAAAATCAGTCAACCAACTATGGTAGAATTAAGGTTTCAAATTTTAAATAAAACAATTCTACAATAATAAAAAATTATTTTGTGATAAATATGATTATGAAATGCATTACTTTTCATTAAATTAGTTCAAATTACAAAATAATAATAATGAGATCACTATAAAAAATAATCACGCGCAACGCGCAGGTCTGTGACTAGTATATATCTAAAAGCTGAAATGGAGCATTTATTGTTGCTACACTCCAGTTAAGCCACATCAACATCTACGTCATTATCCTTTTTTCTTTCTAATTTTCCTATAATTTTTATTAACATTCACTTATTTTTTTAATATTTACACTTTGTTTAACCTTTATCCATCCCTTACCTTTTCATCTCCTCACTACCCTCTACTTTAATATCACTATTCATCTTTCTCTTTATCTTCCTTTATTTTTTGTCTCTTCTTATTCACACTTTCTTACTATAAATTTATCATCCTCTCTTCCATTCTTTGCATAGTTTTCCCTCACAAAAAGGTTATCTCTCTCTCTCTCTCTCTCTCTCTTTCTCAATTTTTTGGTGGATTTTGTTATTTATTTTTCTTGCATCTCTACTTTAGGTTGATAAATTTTTGTATTTTTTAGAACTCTAATTTGGGTTGATGAGATTTATTTTTGTGTTTTAAGGTTTTTTTTTTTTTTTTTTTGTTAGATATTATTTGTGGTGGGAAAAAAGTGTAGACAATGAAGTTGATAGGTTTTGACTTGATACTTTTGCTCACACAATTAATTTTTAAAGGTGGAATGCAAGGTCAACCTTAAGTGTGCGTTTGTTTAGCACTGCGTTCGTGTTGAAGTTGCGTTTGCGTTTTTTGGCTAGTCCTATGGCATTGTTCATGGACCAGCCAAAGCACAAAAACGCATGAACAATAGCAAGTGAACAGTGTTTTGCCTTTTAAAAAATATTTTACTATAGTGTTTTCAGCAATAAGTTTTCAGTTTTCAGCAAATAAACGGTATCCAAATAGACCCTAAATACCTTTTATAAGAAAGATAATGATAGTGAAACTAATTTCAAGGGAAATATGAGTATATTCAATTAGGGAAAGCCTTGAAATGGCTTAGTTGATGTCCTTGGGTTTAGACTGAGGATGAGGTTACAAATGACTAGTCTCTCCTCTTTCAAAAGAAAAATCCTCCCTTAATCCAAGTGCTTCTTGGCTTTATATAGTCAGCCAAAATGCATCTGAACCCTACATGTGGAGGGTTAGGATCGGATTTCCATGATACTTGTCCCATCAGGGCCTTACTAGAAGGTTTTCACACTAAACTATGAGCTGTGTGCACACTATTCATAAGTCATTTTTCCATTAATGTAGCCAGCTAAGTGGTTGCAGTGCATTTAATGCGGAGGGGATGGTTGTTTTGTCCCTCCCCTTTCCTTTCCTCTTTGCTCAGTGCCAAGTAACCCTCTTTCACCCTCGGTTTGCATTGTGCTCCCCTTAGCTTTGATTCTCGACTTTCCCAGGGTGAGTTGGTGTTCTCGGAAACCTTTATCAACTACGCTCATTCGGCCTTTGCATAGGGAAGCTGAGATCTTTCCGAGGACATCCTGCTGATGATGTTTCCCTAGATTTGCCTCCTCGAAAATGTCCTTAATTACTTTGTCAATTGTTTTGGATCCTCATCCCCTACATTATTCTATTGCATTATAAAGAATTAAAGATAGTATATAAAAAAATAATATTATTGTATTACATAACATGATTTGAATAATTTAGTGTTTATTGTTATATTTTTATTTTTACTTTTTTTTTCTTATCATCTTATTTTATTCAACATTGAAATAAGATGAGATCCTCTATATCATTAAATTATTTATATTTTCTCATCTTTTTTATTTTAAAAAAATTAAAAATATAATATTTTACACTTTCTCTAACCTTTCACATTTCCTTTACCTTTTCATCTCCCCAAACCCTTTAGCTTAATATCACTCTTCATCTTTCCCTTTATTTTCCTTTATTTTGTTTCTTCTTGTTATCATACTCTTAGCATAAATTTGTCATCCACTCTTCCATTCTATGTATAATTTTTCCTCACAAAAAAGGTTATTTTTCTCTCAATTTTTTGGTGGATTTTAAAAATTTTTCTTGCATATTTGTTTTAGGTTGATAAAGAATTACATTATAAAGAATTAGTTAAAGATGGTATATAAAAAATATTATTATTATATTGCATAACATGCTTTTGATAATTTGGTGTTTATTGTTATATCTTTTATTTTTAATTTTTTCCTTTTCATATTATTTTATCCGGCATTTAAATTTAGCTACATCCTCCATTTCATTATTTCCTCTCATTTTTTATATTAAAAAAATTAAA